>NC_056733.1:908936291-908966291 GCF_019279795.1 Protopterus annectens
CCTGTCCAGGTGATAAAGTTGTGCTAAAGCATGCATGCTGAAGCAAAGTGGAATATGGGAGTAAATGTAAAAAAAATGCAACTTATGATGCAACTTATGTAGGTCAATGAGATGGCCAGCATGCCTATTTAGGAAAGAGTAGCTGTATAACGTCAGTTTATATGTCATAATCTGAACTTTGTGTAGGCTGCATGAACATGTCAACTGGTGCAAAGGCAGGCAAGAATTATTGTGAATATTAGAAAACATCACATGTGCTAAATAAAATATAATATGCAAATTTCCAAAGATGAAACAGAAGCCGTGCTCTGTCAGCATTGAGGTAGAGGTTGAATCTGCAGGCTGTTAAAGAACATTAATGAACTGCCAAGCCACACTCAGCCAGCGATAATGAAAAGTGAGTCAAACTGACTCTGCAGATGTCTCAGCGGTAAGTAAGATCGTTACAAGTAAATAAGCACCTGCTGTCAGGACTGGGTGACAATGACACACTAAAATGTCACACAGAGTGCGAAAAAAGAAGATTCCAGATATTGTATAATATTTAATGTACACAAACTTCTTTATGACAATAAATCCATGTACTGGAAAGGTATCATCAGCTGTTACAGGGCCACTGACTGTTTATTATAGGGCCATCTAAGGATGCTGTTTGTCTCACAGAGTATGACATGTGCATAGCTGTCAGAAAGAGGGGCAAGGACCAGCTCAAACAATTTCACTGTGTGCAAGAACAGTTATATAACTGAGGGATTTGATCAAATCATAAGAAATATTAATTACTGCGAGTGTTGTGCATGTCCAAGTGGACACGACAAATGACAAAACAGACACAGCTGACGGTGCTTCACACTCTCTCAGGTTCCGTTCCTTGTCTGGAATTGCTGCCACGAGTTTCATATGATCGTACCCACAGTGCCACTAGATCTGGTTTTAAACTTGACCCCCCCCCCCACACACACACACGCACACACACACACACACACACACACACACTCACATTCTGTTAAAACTGTATGGAAATTATGACATCACATAGGTAATAGTCATTTTCAAACACAATGGCAGTTTTACCAACTCTTGCAACTTGATAAAAGCAGTAAAAATAAACAAACATATAAATGAGAAGAGTGTTATGAAATGTCATAATAATATGTGTACCAGTCCTTCAAGACTTACAGTCCAACTAGTCTCAGATTTTATGTACCATTAAAGAAATGAATGATCCTAAATATGAAGGAAGAAGTGTAAAATAAGGGAACACGTTCACTGAATATTCTGTTTTAGAATTCATTCTGTTTCAAGATGGATTCCTGGCACTTTTAGTCTGTTATTGATGATCTATTTCCTGCCAACATGGCTAGTGCCAGCGCAGAAAATTACAACGTGGAACTCAAAACCTGTACCTAATATGGAAAAGCGCAGATAAAGGGTCAGCAGATTCTTAGCTAGCAAAAAATAATGCAAAGGTATTCATTTTTAATTGATCAGTGGATTATACTTTAGTAGATACACTTTATAAAATTAGAAGTTTATAATAATTTTAAAGGAATTAAGTTTCTTATGTTCTGGGATGGGAGATAAGACCATAATTGCTTTGTCCCCCATGTACTTGTGTTCTCTGCAATAAATTAGACCATTTTTCTCTGCTGGACTGCATTTCCTGAAGTTATTTTGTACCTCAACAGTTTGGTGTCATGAAAGCTCAGATTTTTCGAGCTGTTTATGGATTGCTGCAGCATAAATTACCTCTGGGTCCATTATTAACTGGTTTTCTGTCTGGTGCATTTTTGGTGTGTCAATACACAGTTTTATTCTTTTCAGCTTGAGCAGAGTTTTGGGTCTCTGGCTCTGCTGGTAAGGTTTTTACTAACAATCTCTGTAATGGACATATTTGTATGAAAATGGGGTAAATTGTATGTGACTGGTGTCTCAAGATTTCTTGACTGAATGAGAGCAGTGTTTAATCATAAAATAAGGAAAAAGGTATCCTTGCAAGTATGAGAGGGGTGTTTAATCAAAAGAGATAACAATTATGGATGAAACATTTTCCTACTCAGTATGAGACCAGGTTTATAATCATAGTTGCATATTTATCTCCATTGGTATGTGTGTGGGTAATATTGTATTGAAAACTATGATGGATCTGAATGTGGGGATATTAAAAGAGACGGAATTGGGGGCTCTAGCCAGGCATATGTTTAATAAGTATGATTGAAATAGCAGTAATTACTTGGTAAAATGGTCAGAGTTCACTAAAAAGGACAATGCACTGCAGTTCCCAGAGGGAGGAACTTTTAATAAAAACATTTTATAAAATCTTCAAAAGAAACTGAAAGAGAAAGGAAATAAAGTACCTGCCTCTTGTTGGTCAGCTTTAATGACTGGCAAGAATCATCTAAAAAAATAAGGAAAATGCTCTGTAGTTAGAAGTCTAAAACTGAGCATGTATGGTAGTAAATGAATAAAAATGCAAAAGAAAAATAACGTGCCTGGGGTCTTTATCCATTACAAAAAATTTGAAAAATTAAAAGTTAATCAACCTGATTCTTCTGACAATGACTGGCCCCTGATTCCTTCATCTCCCCTCCATGATATGATCATCCTGCTTGTTGTGAAGCTGACAGCCTCAACATCTTATGACATTTTTAGAAAAATATGGGAAAAATCAGCTATAGGTGATAACATTCTAAAACACACAAATAATGGTTTTGTTACTGCGAGAAACAATGTATTACAAGCCATCACTATAGCAAGATTCCCAACACCTATCTGGGCAAGAATTAAGGCAATTGTACAAAAAGGGAATGAATCCAGTGATGCATAGTTGAGATACATGATAGAGGCATTTGAAGCCTTTTGTGGTAATCCAGAACCTACTGAAGGATCTGCAGCCATTGGCTTGTCTGCAGCTTCTGTAGAAGGCTTGTTACCACCCGTACAAGAACAGATTAAAAAGGTTTGTTTAAAATGGCCAAGTTTAGTCCTGTATGAAATTGTTAAACAAGGGCAATTCGGGGCAGATGGCATGTTTAGAAAAGAAAAGGAATGGCAAAAGAAATTTGTAGCCATTCAGCTCCAGCAATGCAATACTGATCTATTAGGGCAGAGAGGAAGAGGTGGGATCACAGAGGAAGAGGTAAATATATATTCTTTCCTCCACAAGCCCCAGGACAATATCTGCAACCCCCCCCCCCATACATCACCACAACATCACCACAAGCCCACACTGTGAACAGCTCTTAAGTTCCTGCTTTAATTGCAGGCAAACTGGACACTGATATCATGAATGCCCACTTTCCTCACAAGTAAATGCATCTTTCCCACATACAAACTATTCAAATGTCCAAGTTCCACAGCAATCAGAAAGACACCCTCCAACTTGGAGTGCTACTTGGCCACCACCAGTGTGGCAACAAGACCATTAGGACAGCTAGGAACAGGAGCCACAGCTATTTCCCTAGGTACCAGTTGTCCAAGAAGATTCCTTTGCAGATATTATTGCGTGTAACTCTTCTCGTCCCATTCTTGTTGACACAGAAGCAACTAGACTCTGATTACTTCATCAAATGCTGAAAATCTCACAGTATCCATGAAAACAGTTCAAGGTTTGGATGTGTCCGTAGTACCGCTGGATTACCTAGAGACAATTCCTATTCTTATTCAAACTGGTCTGCTAAAAGAACAACATGATTTTATTGTAGGAACCATTGCCTCATTAAATCTTTTAGGTAGAAATTTATTATGTAAGTTATGAAGCACTGTTTACTGCACTCCAGATGGAGGTTTTCTTCACACTCCAAATGAACCTTGTTCTTGGCTCTGTATTCAGCTGATGTTTGTGCAGACAAAGATACTCTTTCCAGAGTACTATCAGAACAGACAGCAGACGTCACTGATTTGGAAGGTGTGAACACTGTCCTTCCACAGCTCTGGACTACTTAATGATAACAAGGTACGACTTATAAAAGATGCTGAACCTATTAAACGCTTTTAAAACCTTATGAGAGTCTCCCTATGATAGTTCAGTATCCATTGTCAAATGAAGCAGGGAAAGGAAATTAACCTGTCATTTCTGCATTATTCCAACAAGAAATATTTGTCCCAACTCCATGCCTATATTACCGGTGTAGAAACCAGGAAAAAACACTTTTTATAGACTTATGATCAGTTAATGCAATAGCTGTACAGACTTTCCTTGTAGTGCCTAACACTGCCACAGTAATAAGTTCCATCCCATCAACCACTACCACTTTTTCAGTAATATTTCCTATGCTTGCTTTTCTATCCCCATACATCCAGATAGTCAGTATTTGTTTTCATTTATATATAGAGGACAACAATATACATGAATAGTTACCGCAAGGATATGTAAAATCACTTAGCCTTTTCTCTAGAGAAATTAAAAAAACAGCTAAACTAAATTGAATTCCCATGTGGATCTACTTTAATACAATTTGTAGATGATTTGGTTTTAGCCTCAAGTTCTTATCACAGTTATAAACAAGATACCATCTTTCTCTTAACCATGTTAAGATTCAAAGTCAACAAAGGAAAATTGCAGTTATGGAAATCACAGATCCAGCACTTAGGACCAAAAGGGTAGCTGGCTCAACCATCTTCCTGTCCCACAGAAAGGCACGCCATGCCCTCAGCATTTCTAGTGAAGAGCAAAAAAAAAAAAACTCCATTCCTTCTACTGCCAGACCACGACATGCCCTCCCTCCCTGCCCCAGTCATTCAGGTCCCATTTCTATGATTGCCCCAGCCCTCTTTCCTCACATTTAAGTGAGTAAAAATCAATCAATCAATCAATCAATCAATCAATCAATCAATCAATCAATCAATCAATAAATTAATAATAACATCTTCTTTTAAACTGTAGCAAGCTGCTTGCAACAAATGTAGCAAACATTAGCTACAGATCATACCCAGTCTGCATTGAGCTCTATGGCACTCAAGTTTGAGTTAAAAAAAAAATTCTTCTTTTAAACTCTAGAAGATGCTTGCTACAAATATAGTAAACAGCTGCTATGTTTATACCCTCCATGGAGGACTACAGCACTCAGGTTTGAGTTAAAAAAAAATAATCTCTTCTTTTACAGTGAGAATATATTGCATTAGATGGCAACAGTCCAGTTCAATAGCAAGAGGTTAACAAATGTGAGAGAGCATTTGTGAGGCAATGATTTTCATAGCTTACAGACATAATCCCCCATCACTTTCCTCTATACTCAGCATGCACACACCAAAGTATTTTGTTTATTACCAGAGTAGAACAATTCAAAGAAATCCACACGACCACCAAGGCAGATATGATATGAATCCAAAAGGTTTAATGAACGGTTAGCGCTTTCATGCCCATCTGAGCACTCCTTCAGACCATAAAACTGTCATAAAACAATATCATTATATACTTATCTCAGTGCTAAAAACACTTATCACAAAATGCTTTCAATTAAAATCACTTAAACAGCCTCTGCCCCTTCCAAAAAGGTTTTTAAGGGACTGGGCCATTAAGCCCGGGATGTGCATCACTGTGTAACCGTATAATCCAATTAGTTTCTCTTTGTTCAAGGATGTTATTTGAATCACCTAATCTCGCATTTATTACTATCTGTTCTAGCACTTTGAATTTAAAAGTATGTGTGTTGTCTGTGTTCATTATGTGTGGCTAGGGCATTCCTGGAATCTAACGTCTTAATTTCTCTTGATAATGTCACAGAATAGTCCATGATCACTGGTATAATGCATTAAGAAGCTAACCTGATCTTGCTGTTTATTCTTCTTGGCTCCAGTCTGAGATGTCACTATATTTTCTTCTAAAAAAAGTGTCTCTGTAGTATGTCTTAACTGAATAATCTCTGTTTCCATCTGATTCACTTCTTTATGTTTATAACCTCCTCTCTCTCTAAACTCACGGGTTGTTGTGTCTTGTGGCTTTTCCCGGTTAGGGGTCGCCACAGTGGAACTCCAGTCCACTAATGATTGGCAGTAGATTATGTCGAGTTGCCAGCCCTGATGCACAACCTTCAATGAAGGTACGCCCATTCATGCATGTCTCCACACAGAAGATGCTCTAGCTGAGAATCGAACAGGACAACGTCTTACTGTGAGGCAACAACACTACCACAGCAATTCATGGGTTAATTCAGATAAATAACTTTCAAACACTTCTTGGACACTGTCAAGTCTCGATATATGCATATCCTGTCCATTTAATACATTCTTGAATACTCTAGTGGGGTGCATGCTATCTCTATTTAAAGTGGCATTAACCCTGTATTCCTTCCTATACATTTGAGTCGCAATAGAGCCATTAGATGTTCTATATACCCTAACATCTAAAAATCCATGGATATATTGGAATACCGATAGGTAAATCTAAGAAACTTTGTGGTGGTATGCAAGTAATCCACGGATTTAGATATTAAATTACAAGGGCCCTTCCACAAAATAAACAGGTCATCCACAAACCTCTTGAAGAACATTATATGTTTCCTATAAATGTTATCACATAGTACAAAATTTTTCTCCCAGTTGCTCATGACTAAATTGGCATAGCTGTTTGCGCAGGGGGTGCCCATCACTACCCCCAGCTGTTGCCAAAAGTACTGGACTATTCTGTGACATTATCAAGAGAAATTGGCCAGTTTTATTACTAGAGTACAAGATTGGTAAAGTTATAGGGCCACAGCCAAGATTTACTTTTAAAAACAAATGGAACCTTAAACATTTATTATGTTATGATGCATCAGAAGCACACTTGTAAGTTGGGGCTGGATCTACTTCAACATGTGGAAACTCTAATTATTGCGCATATATAGATACACAACCTAGTTTTATACATCCTGTTACTCACTTTGAATACTCCATACACTTTAATACTAATTGTAATAGTACTTTTGTGGTTTACTTGGCTGTTTGTCAATCTTGCATTTGTTTCTATGTTGGAAAACCAAGAGACAGTTGAAAGATAGGATACGTGAACATCTATTAGCAATTAAGACGTTAGATTCCAGGAATGCCCTAGCCACACATAATGAACACAGACAACACACATACTTTTAAATTCAAAGTGCTAGAACAGATAGTAATAAATGCGAGATTAGGTGATTCAAATAACATCCTTGAACAAAGAGAAACTAATTGGATGATACGGTTACACAGTGATGCACATCCTGGGCTTAATGGCCCAGTCCCTCAAAAATCTTTTTGGAAGGGGCAGAGGCTGTTTAAGTGATTTTAATTGAAAGCATTTTGTGATGTGTTTTTAGCACTGAGATAAGTATATAATGATATTGTTTTATGACAGTTTTATGGTCTGAAGGAGTGCTCAGATGGGCATAAAAGCGCTAACCGTTCATTAAACCTTTTGGATTTGTATCATATCTGCCTTGGTGGTTGTGTGGATTTCTTTGAACTGTTCTATGTTTTTATTGAACTGTTCTACGTTTTTATTGAACTGTTCTACATTTTTATTGTTGCTTTTCCACTGGTACCTATCATTTCCACAGTAGCATTATTTGTTTTTGTTTTATTACCAGAGTACTTTCGTTTCGATCTCTTCTAGCTTTTTCTGATAACCAATTGTCTACAAGAAAAAATATATATATAATTTTAGGAGATAAAATACTACAGTATGAAACCAGCTAATCATATAGACTAGTCACACAGGTATATCATTAAGATATTTTCAGTTGCTCTACTAACTGCTTCAGTTGTAAGGTATGCATCAAACATTACATCCAGAAAGTATGTGTTGTGTTTATGTGGCCTAGGATAGGAGGTGTCTGCCATATCAGATTCATTTTCTGTTCATATTTACTCCACACTATCATGAAAAAAGCAAGCTCAAACAAATGCTGTTACTGGATAGCTGTCCTGTGTTAGTCTCTCCTTACATATTGACTACAATTGTCCTACAACATCCAAAAAATCTGACAGATGTTTAAAATATTGCAAGAATTGAAACTCCCCTTTTACAGAAAGCTTTAAATGCGTAGTTTGTGAGACTACTTAATACCACTCAGTACTGAACAATGACGTCAAACATGTATTTCCTGAAGGTATGTCATATTCCTAACACAGTATGTACTGGCTCATTTTTGAAAATTGTTTATTGGACAATTAGCATATCTAAGAAAATGACCACATAAATAAACTAAAGAAAAATTTAATAAATGATTATTTCTTGTGGTATGTACCTTGGACTAATAGCCATTATCTGGAAAAATGTTTGCCTAAAGGCAATGTTAATCAGAAGGTTACATTTATAATCCTAGATTGTCACCTAGAGTTTTAAGAAAAACAGATTTTAAAAGGTATTAATATAGCATATTTTAATGCTATAAATACATAGTACTGATTATAGACAAAGTTGACTACTTCTGGCTATTAGAATGGTACCACTTCACAAAAGTTTCACTGACTGTACCTTATCTTATTTCATTTTGGCTTATCTGCTGTTTCTTATGTCAAAACTATGATTGTTACTGTGTGTACATCCAAGGCAATATAAGCGAAAAAGGCTTATTTTCTTAATCAAGCAATTTTTTTCTCCTTGTACCTCATAAAACTCAGAAGCTGGTGAGTCATAGCAGGGAAGCAGTAAAAACTGGTCAACATGAACTGATCGGTATTGATAACTATCCCTTTTAAGTCATACAGTTTTAAAATGAGTGCTGATTTCCACTTTATTGATTAATTTAGTTACCGGAAAGGTGTTCTGATGTGAGCTATAACATTTTCATTTAGTACATTTTGGGTTTTCTTTTCAGCAGAATCAGGACGTCTGGCCAGGACAGTGACAGTGAATTTTTCAGTGCCAGAAAAAAGAAAATAAGTTATTTTGGCATGAAGTTGGAGAACAAGAAAAAAAAATGCTATTTCAGAAAACTAAGTATTGATAGGAAATGTGAGTACTAAACCATTTTAGATTTCCAGCCTTGTAACGATGATTGCAGAATGAGAAGACTTGAGCTGTGGATTCACACAATCATATTAACGTGCAGATCATTTCAAATGCTAGAATGGGATACCTTCAGGAGTTCACAAATGATGGCAGAAATATGAAGATAAGAAAATGCATAGATAATGGTGAAAGTTATGGAAAATACTGAATAGATTAAAGTCAAATTTTGTATTTTGGCTTGAAAGACATATAAATGAAGCCAGTTATGGTGCAAAAGATACTCTGAGAAAGGTAATGTATTTTAATAAAGGAAACTGTACCAAACTGCTTTCTACAAAAGTAGTAAACAGTTAGTACAATTTATACCCTGCACAGAGCTCTATGGCACTCAGGTTTGAATTAGAAAAAAATAATCTCTTCTTTTAAACTGAAGCAAACCACTTGCTATAATGTGTCAAGAAGTTGCTATAGTTTATACACTGCATGGAGTGCTAAGGATCACATTTTTTAGTTTAAAAAATTCTAGTTTTAAACTGTAGCAAACTGTTTGCTACAACTATACGCCCCTCCCAGGACCAAGCCCAATACCAGAGAAATGCCAGGTACCCAGCATTACTGCAGCACAGGTTAAAGCTGCATTGTCCAAGGCCAACAATACAGCTTCCATGGGACCCAACAATATCCCTGGATGTGTTCTACATGAACTACAAAGTGAACTGGCACCACATCTGTGTGCACTGTTTAATCAAAGCCTCACCTCAGGCCTTGTCCCTACTGAATGGTGCACTGCTATAGTCATCCCTCTCCATAAAGGGGGAGAGACTACAGATCCTGGAAATTGTCACCCCATTAGCCTGACGAGTTTGATATGTAAGGCTATGGAGTGTATCATCATGGACCTAATTAACAAGGATATAGGGAATCTTCAAACTCTAGACCCAACACAATTTGGTTTTGTGAAGGGTAGATCATGCCTGCTCAACTTGGTTGACTTCTTTGAGTCAGTCACCACCTGTGGATGAAGGCAAGGCAGTTCATACAGCCTACCTCGATCTGGCCAAGGCCTTTGATACCATTCCCCATGCAGGAATTACTGATAAACTCACCAAACTAGGCATCAACCCCCATATCACTAGGTGGGTTGCAAATTGGTTCACAGACAGAATCTACAGTGTGAAAGTAGTGGACTCCAAGTCACACTGCTGACCAGTCACGAATGGAGTACCACAGGGATTGGTCCTGGGTCCTCTAATGTTCGGCATCTACTTCTCAGAAGTCCAGGCCAACAGGGAGGGACTCTGGCTGACCAAGTTCACACACGACTGCAAGCTGGGAGCCATTAGTAACTCCCCAAGTGATGCAGACATCCTAAAGAAAGGCCTTACTGAGACCAATGACTGGTATAGAAAGACTGGCCTTAAACTTAATGCCAAAAAATGCGTCATCATCCCCTTTGGGAAAAACTCAGTTCCCACTAATTACCACATCAGTGGGAGCCCACTGAACACTGAAGGCGGTATAGGAGATCTGGGAACACAGGTTGACAGCAACCTCTTCTTTAGCCACCACATTGCCACTGTGGTCAGAAAGTCCTATGTGGGTATAGGGAATGGAATTTTATTATATTCCCTATAATGTATACTCAGGGTATGCTTTTGTCATCTACTTCTGAAGGAACTCATTTAGCTATAGATAATGATCTAAAGTACTGGTATCAGTTGATATCTGATAATAAAGTTAAAAATCTAGATTTCTTAAAACAAGAATTTGATCTAAGAGAAACTTGCTGGTTAGAGGTTCAGACCTTTAGACAACATCTCATTAATAAAATAGATCTAATGTCTATAACAGTTAAAGAATCTATTCCAACACTGATTGATTACTTGATATTAAATTTACAACATAAAGTTTCTGATAAAGGTAAACTTTCATACATACATAAAATTATCAGACAAGAAACTTTTTACAGTGTAGATACATGGAATTATTTCACTTCTATTAATGGGGACCCACCAAATCAACAAGATAAACAATATATATTGGAATCTGCCTATAGAACTACGTCTTCCATTGTCTGGAGACTTTATACATGGAAATTTTTACATAGATCTTTTTATACACCTTTGATGATGAATAAAATAAATAATAAAGATAATCTATGTAAGAGATATAATGTAGAAATTAATGCTGACTGGGCTCATATGTTTTATGACTGTATAAAATTGAAAGAATACTGGAAGTCAATTAATGAATTTTTGCAGGCTCTTTTTACAGATAATTTCATTATTTCTAAATCTCTTATATTATTCAACACACCTGTACCTCAAAGTGTTAAAAAGGTTAAGCTTCCCTTGTTATGGTCTATTCTAGCAGTGGTTAGGAAAATAATAACCAGAAATTGGATTTCAGATACACCTCCTTCGTTCAATGAATTTAAAAATGTTTTGAATATAGTGTGCCATATGGAAATAAACACAATTAGGTCAAGAACAGCTAGAAAAACATCTTATTATATTGTATGGGATAATTTACAAAATTTGTTAAAAAAATCCTAATTTCAATAGCATGGTATTTTAGTTTAATTAATTGATCTGATTGTAGTGGATGTCTTTGTAAATACTTTAGTTGTTTTGTTGAATGTTATAATCATATCTATTTTTAATTACTTGTATAAAATTGTTATGATATTTCTCTTGTATGTTAAAACAATAAACCTGTTTTGAAAAAAAAAGAAAGTCCTATGTGGCACATCTCATAATCAAGGGTTTTACATCCGGAAAGAAAGAGGTCATCATCTCTCTCTATTCTTCCCTCATTAAGCCAATCATGGAGTATAATGCCCCATTTGGCATGGACGTCACTAGACACATGCAACAGCTGGAAAGGCCACAAAAGTACCTCACAAAGAGGATCCTAGGCCTTAAACACATGCCCTACATGGACAGACTCAAAAAACTCCAGCTATTCTAGGTCTCATATCGTCTACTAAGAGGTGATCTCTGCTTGACTTACAAAGCCATGCCTGACCCAGCTCTGTTAGAAATGCTACATCTAAAGAAATCCCAATACCTCTGCACCACACACTCCAGGGACCTCAACCACATTACCACAACCAATAGAACATGCTGGAGGGACAGGCTCATAACCCAGAGACTACCCATACTCTGGAACAGACTTCCCATACATGTCAAGCAAAGCACCTCACTGGCCCTCTTCAAGAGAAATCTTGATGAATGGATGGGAAATAGAAAGTTCACCCTGGAGGATCACTCCAATGGCTCTACTTGATAGAGGCACTGGGAACTAACGTCAGGAGGCACAATGCCAGGGCACTTCTATGGGCTAGGCTTGTAAAGGCTCTGGGGCCATTAGCCTAGTGCACACCTATGAACCTATGTACCAAACAGTTACTACAGTTTATAATCTGCCTACACAGAGTGCTACAACACTCAGGTTTTAGTAAAAACAGATTTTGTTTTTCATTTCAAACTGTAGCAAACTTCTTGCTACATTGTAGCAAGCAGTTGCTACAGTTTAGTCCACACACAGAATGCTACAACACTCAGGTTTGACCACAGATGTAATACTGGCTTTTAGCCTAAAGAGTGATCAGGATGATGGATGGCTAATTGCACACCCTAACACTGTGCTCCTGGGGCAGTTGCCCCTCTCTGCTTACTCTAGCTAAGCTACTGATTAGGACATCTTATTTCAGAAGGCTGTAGACAAATTTTGCTCTCACACATTGCTGCCATACATGCTCCACCATACCCTGCAACATTAAAAGAGTTACAGACTTTCCAGGTAATGACAGGTTATTGCCGACAATGGATTTCTAACTATGCAGAAGTAGTAAAACCATTATTAGAAATATTTAAAAAAAGATACTCCTAAGTCCCTGCCCTGGTAAGAACACAATGAGCAAGCTTTTGTTCAATTAAAAACTTTACTTTCAAATCTTCCTGCTCTTGGATTACCAGATTATTCAAAAAGATGTTTTCTCTTCTGTTGTGAAGGGAATAAAGTAGCATTGGGATTATTAGCACAACATAGAAATGATGGTTTTACACCTATTGCTGATTTCAGTACAAATGTTGATTCTGTAATGGCAGCCCTCCCCACTACCTTATTGTGGTGGCCATGACAGCACGCTTGGCGGAAATGGCATCTGCCTTACTCTAGTACACAAGATTTTCGTGGCAGTTCTACATTCTGTAGAAACGCTGCTACTGAAAACTCGAAAGCAATATTTATCTGCTACATAATATAAACTGTCTCTACGTAACCGTTTTTTACAGGTTATTCGATATTCGCCTCTTAACCCTACTTCTTTATTTCCTACAGCAGACAAAGGAGAACCACATAACTGTGTTTTCATAGTTAACTATGTGCTTCCCCCTGGGTCTGATTTAAAAGATGTTCCATTACCAAACTCAAAATTGCCTTTTTGTTGATGGATCATATGTCTGAAGGAAAGATAGTACATCAGTAGTTGTCTTTTATGTGCACACTCAGAATAAAATTATGATGACTGGAAAATTAAACAGAAAGGTGTCTGCTCAAGTAGCTAAACTTGTAGCTATTACTGACGCTTCTAAATTTGCAAATTACAAGACAATATTCACAGACTCATGTTATGCTTATGGGGTAGTTCCATGATTTTGTGACACTTTGGAAAGAAATAGTGTATTTAACATTAGTGGGTACAGTTATTAAAAATGGTATTTTTGTTCATGAACTATTGAATTCAGTACTATTACCAAGGGAGGTTGCAGTCGTTAAATGTGCCACATGTAAGCCTGATGATTCATAGGTATCAAAAGAAAATTGTTTTGCAGATTCGGTGGCTAGACAAGCTGCATTATTTTAATCTGTTCAGGCTTCATTTTTGCAGCAACTACATGAGACTAACTCACCTGTTTCTTTCAGGAATCATCTTTTCGGGACCAGATGGATGACTCTGGAAGGGTAAGGTGTAGCCATGAGGACTGCAGCAGCCCTCCAGATCTACTGTGGTTCCACCTGTTTGAGCGGCTAGCAGCCACATGTGCTTTTCTAACTCAGTGGGTTCCAGTTTATCATTTACCTTTTCATTTGGGGGAAACTGCATTGATAAAACAAATTTGAATGATTGAAATGCCCCTCATATTTCAGAAGTCATTCAGCATTTTGTAAATAGATGTCTTATTTGTTTGGAATACAACATGTAAAAAGTGATCCAGTCCCCACACAGTCAATGAAAAAGTCATGGGGACCACTTTTTTGTGTAGTGGGACTTTATTGAACTCCCACAAATACAGAAGTTTAAATATGTTTTTATGATTGTTGATTTTTTTTATGGATGGAAAGAAGCTTATCCTTATGGTAAAAATAATGTGATTACTGTAGCTAAGAAACTCCTGTCTGAGCTGATACCCAGACTTGGTGTTCCTTGTTGTATCCAATCTGATGAAGGAATGCATTTTACAAGTCAAGTGATACAACAAATAAGTGCAATTTTAAAAATAAATGTCCAACACCATTGCCCACATAAACCACAAGCTTCAGAGATTGTAGAAAGGATGAGCCAACCAGTAAAGATTAGATTTCCAAAGTTACATGAGGAAACTGGTCTCAAAAGGCCCAAGGCTCTGCCCCTGGTTTTGTTCAGTACATAAAGTACAGTTAAAAGTACTAGAAATTGTTTTCCCTATGAAATTACTGTGGGAAAACCCATGAGAATGCTTGCCAGAAACTCTGTCTAGAAGTTTGGAGTTACAAAATGTTGATGAATCTGTTTTTGTTTATCGCAAATATCTCCTCTCTGTTTTGCAGCATCACCATAAGCAAAGTTTACAGGCACAGAAGCAGCCTACTTCAAACATGCTGCATGACTTGCAGCCAGGAGACACCATTTTCATTAGATGATTAACAAAATGAGAGTCCTTGCATGCTAGATGGAATTAACTCTCCTGGTCTTGCTTACCACTGCCACTGCCATCCAATCCAAAGGACTACCCACCTGGAGCCATGCATCATAGGTCATGAAGATCCTCCCTAGTGATGAATGTTGATGAAATGCCGTAAATATCACTTCTGTCAAAGATATGGAACCAATTGCCAACTGCACCTGTGAGAAAACAGGGAAACCATAACATCTAGAAATGAAGCTCACAGACTTTTCAACAATGCCATCATGGTTGTATCCAGAAGATAAATACAGTGATTCATCCTGGTTGGAGATGAGATTTAGTGATTCTTCATCTTCTTCTTCTTCTTCTTCTTCAGTATTACAATATTTTCCTCAGTGTCACAGTCAGACATGAGAAATAATGATTCAGTAACATTATGCTTAATGGACAATGACTGGAAGTCAGCCCAAGATTTCAGCAGTAAATTCGGTGACCAAATATCACTTGTGAAGTTGCAAGTAGCAGAAATTCGAGATGAAGTTTGTTTGGGAATCAATTTTATATGAAGTACAAAAGGACAATTTAGCATCTGAATTTGCAGTTTTTCAAATCCACCTTCAGACCAGACCTGCCCAATATCCATATGGATTCATTATTGGGACAGTTGTGATTCTTATCATAATTTTGCTGCATTTCTTCTTGACATCTGGAGCCATTAGAACTTTAAGTACTGAACAGTTTTTTATCAAAGAAATGTTTCTTACAAAAATCAGAGATAGATGGTTAAAACTGAGCAATGAACCACAGACGGGCATCCTAAATGCAATACTTTTTCTGCTGCCTTAT
The DNA here is from genome assembly GCF_019279795.1 of Protopterus annectens. NCBI lineage: Eukaryota > Metazoa > Chordata > Ceratodontiformes > Protopteridae > Protopterus > Protopterus annectens. Next base: position 908,951,943 of record NC_056733.1, read on the forward strand.
TCACTTATGCAAAGATTGTTAATTTCAGTGACTGGTGGGTGTGTGCAGATATACTTACTGCACACAATACAGATATTCTATTAATTCCAATACCAGTAACTGATGCAGAAATTGGATGGTATTTCATACAGTTTTCTTAACCAAAAGTCAGAAAACTAAACATAACTCCACCCCTTTTTCAGTCGTTCCACTTAATTTATTAACAATTGTTAAGGGACTTACATGTTATATCAAAAATGGGAAGCCTTAAGTCAGATGGAGTACTTGCAATTTCCCTCAAAAGATATATGAAAAGGCTCAAGAGTTGAGTATGGCAGCATTACATGAATTTTGTTATAGTTGTAGAGATCAAGCACATCCCTGGTTACCAACAGATTGGTTGGGTTGTTGTTACATTGGTCATGTTATCCCAGCTATACGACATCCACAGACTTTACCTAGTGGAAGGATTTGGAATGTTCATTGCAAGAGAGAAACAAAAGTCATTAAGAATCCAGTTAGAAAAACAGATCTTTTTTGGGTTTATCATCATACTGTAGCAAATAATTAATTTAAAGGCTGGACTCACATGAACCTTGGTGATGGTGTTATTGCTGGAGTATGAATTATACCTGCTTATGGGGCAGTAAAATCAATATGTGACAAGAGAAAATTGTCTAAACTAGTAGACATCTTAAGCAATGCTACTTTGGAATCAATAAATCAAATTACAGTTGAAATGACATACAACATGATGCTGCAGAGCAGAATGGCCCTTGACTTTGCCCTTGCTTCTAAGGGTGGTATCTATGTACTCATCAAGGTAGAGTGCTGCTCATTTATCCCTGGTAATGCAGATGCCATTGATAGTCACCTAGAAATTGTACAAAAGTTGAAGAATTGTCTCATACTAAAGAAGCAGACAGTTCTCACTGGGCATAGTTAACCAACTTGTTTTCTGATTGGGGGAAGTATTTTAAAAAAATATATGCTCATGCCATTATAATTATGCTTTTAGGAATGTTGATTGTGAAACTTTTAGAATCCAGAAAAAGCATCAAATTATAAAATGTTCATATTAAAAATGGAGCAGAATCATTGCCACTGATCTCAATAGAAAAAAGCTATGATGAAGAAAATGTGTTGCAAGATGTTAGTAGGCTATATGAAATCTTTTTGAGGGGAAATGTGTAATAGAAAATTATTCAAGCTGCCTTTTCATTCCATAGAGACACTGATATTTTTTTGACAATCAGACCATATTTGCAAAGTGTTTGAATAAACATTGTGGATGTCAGGGACAGAAAGAGACTGCATGTGATGATTGTTTGATAAGTGAAAAAGTGTCTACCCATATGAAAATGTGTTGCCATTGTCTAGTCATAAAGAAATAAATGACTTGAGTGGTGCTTCATAAAATCAGATGATGGAATGTGAAGGGAGAAGTGTAAAAGAAGGGAATGTTCAATGAATATTATATTTTAGAATTTGTTCTACTTCAAGATGCATTCCTGGTAGTTTTTAGTCTGATTTTGATGATCTATTTCCTGCCAACATGAAAAGTACCAACATGGCTAGTGCCAGTGTAGTAAGTTCCAATGCAGAATTTGGAATTAGTACCTAATCTGGAAAAGCAAATAAAGGCTCAGCAGATTCTTAGCTAGCAAAAATAATACAAAGGTAATAATTTTTAATTGGTCAGAGGCTATAGTTTAAAGACAAAATATATGACGTTTAGAGTTAAAAAAATATAAACAAATGAAGTTTCTTATGTTCTGATGGTTGACTATCATAATTTTGACAACATTTCCGAGAGTAATTACTTACTCAAAATAAAATCCTGTAAAATGATAACATTGAACAGACAAAAGTATGACACATTTAGAATGTCAATAAGTTGAATTCAACATTGTCGACATGTTCACAACTTACCTGGACATTTGGTGCCTTTCTACATAGGTTTTGCAGGGGACAATTCCCCTGCACCCCCGCACCCTCTGCTAATTGTATATTACAACTCTAAGACCGCACTACAGTGAGGAAAAGAGTAAATTTCCCAGTCCCCACTGTAGTGCAATCTCCATTCAGAATGTCAATCTCACAACAGTAAATGCACACTAGCATTCACTGTTATGGGGTCAACATTTTTAGAATTGCCATTATGATAACTTTGAAAACTGCCTTTCAGATATCAGAGTTTGCATAATGGTCTTCAAAATTGTGATAGTAAACCATTCTGATTGCTTTGTCTCCCAAGTATATGTGTTCTCTGCAATAAATGAGACTATTCTTCTCTGCTGTATTATGTTGCCTGAAGTTATTTTGTACAAACCTTAACACAATGAAGTTAGCAAATACCAGGCTTAGATATAACACATTGTCTAGATCAACACTTGAATATATGATTATTGGTATGTAATGCTTGGATTTTTTTAATTAAAGACATCTGCATCTCAGGGACTTCTCATATCCTTGAGATATAAATTTCTGAGTTATATGTTATAGAAATGTGTGGACACTTTTTGAGTAATTTTCCTTACTTTGAGTGTCAGTTATTTTATGTAATTGCATTTATGAGTTTTGATCACAAGAGTTATATTTCTGAAGTCTTTTTCTATTTACACATGTAGTATCAATTTCACTTTTATCCCAGTTTAATATCACAGAGACTACTTATATTAAAAGCTCTACAGACTATCACTTGTTCCCTGACCAAAGCCTTGGCAACCATAAATAGTTTTTTGCCTTAACCATTAGGAAGATGGAAGTAAATAACATGACAACAGGAATAACAATATATATCTGTTCTACCCAGGACTTCTGTCTATGTACTATCATTTTCTTGCCATTCATTAATCACTTCAAACTAATATCTTCATTTCATATTATGCTGATCCAAGAAGGATTTAGAGAGCAAATGCTCACAAAAGTTCGAGTCAAAAGTGATTGAAGTGGGATTTCTTCCTACTTCTTGGTTAATATTTCATCATGAACATAAGAATAAAGTTAAAAAGAAAAATATACTAGTAATGCTCTGCTTTGCATTATATGTCCTCTACTGTCTGGTGTTCATATATTTTGAATCAAAAACAGCAAAAAATGCAGCTAGAACAAATTTTTTTATTTAGTACATATGCAAGAGATAAATTTGTGTCACCTAATACCACATTTTTACGTAATAACTTTTACATTGTTTGTAAGATTCATACATGCATGTATGCATTATGGATGCACAAAAAATCTCAATGTTGTATTGTAGTGTTGAACAGAATATGCAGTAAAACTAGGGGATCTTTTTTTCACATAATTTAGTTTGAAAAATGTGTCAGCTAGTCACATTACTGGAAGGAGGCAGGACATAGGCAGCAAAGCTATTACTGGAATAGATCGAGGCGAACTAGGATAAACTTCAATTAATAAGGTCAGATACTCACGTCATAGACACAGGCTTGATTTTGAACCATTGTGATATGATTATATCTAATTAACCTGAATGACACAGACTTCTAATGCTTTTTATGTATATTTTATCTTCATATATTTAGGTTAGGTACAATGTCCTATCATGCAAAAGAAACTGCTAAATACTTTTTCCTCCTTTTTTCTAACTTCATACATTGAATAAATAGAACAGTGATACCATGGGATGAAATGAGAACATAGTGCTTCAGACATTGCATAAATCATAAGCCATGTTGAACAAGAGGACTGAGTGTATTCAGTATACACCATCACATGCACTGTCGATTGGTTTCTGATTCCAAACTAAAAATAACTCAGTTTTTAAGATTTTATATATATATATATATATATATATATATATATATATATATATATATATATGTATATATACATATATATACATTCAATAATGTCAGTCTATTACCACACCAATAACCCCTTGAAATTACACACCACCTCAGTGTATCAATCAAATATTCTTCACTATTCAGTTCAGTGGCTCATTTGATGAGCATTAATGCCCCAACTTTGTTAAACAAGAAACATCTTTATTAAATTATCAGATAGGACATAGGCAATTATACGGTTATATAAATGAAAACAAACCATATTGACACAATCCTAGCTGCAAGCATTTTACATCACAGACCATATTTATACAATTTTAGCTGCAAACATTATACATCACTTATAATATACTCAATCACTGTAGGTCAAACACTACATAGCTCATTCAAGGCCTGCCTTCTTTTAAACGTCATTCCTCACCTGTATGCATTGTTCCCACAATTCCCATTTTTTCCTATGTTATTTGATCCTACCCTTTTCTAAAGATCCCAATTCCAGTTGTTTTATCTCTGTTGCTATATTCATTACTTCTAGTAAAGTTGGTTTAGAATTTGATTTCTATTTTCTAGTAATTGCTTTTTTTGGCAGCCTCCATAATTAGACTCAGCAAGGCCTTACTATGTCTAGGCAATTACAATTCTGTATCATAGCTCAGAACAATCATTTCCCTAGTGACACCAATTTGATCACCCAGCATCTCTGACAGAGCAGTCCACAGGGAATCTTTAAAGTCTGCCAACTTATGACATTCCCAGAAAATATGTTCCCAATTACCTCTTTCTTCCCCATCACAGCTCCAACATTTTCTGTTGACCTGAGGAAACATTCTTTGCAGTCTACTTGAGGTATAAGAATATCTGTGTAACCATTTCCAAACATTCTAAATCTAGATTTTGTTGCACATTTGGGAGACATACATATATCCCCCTCCCCATTGTTTCTTTGTGAACTGTTTATCTAGTATCTCTTCCCTAACCTCCTCTGATTGATTCTTATAGTTATCATGCAATACTTTATATGTTTTACTAATTGTTCCTTTTGTAATGGCAGCTTCTGTTCTAGATTCTACTAAAAATTCGACCAGTGCTGGTGTTTCATTTAGGACCCCCCTATTTCTTTCTCTTTGCCTATACTGATAGCAATCATGATTGGGAAGGTAATCTCTAACCTGAAGTCCAAATAAATTCTTGGCATCTTCCCATTCTATTATCTTTCCATTTCTAGTTATCTGCTTCCAATACCTTGGTGCCTTTGCCAGTTTTCTCCAATAAAGTCCATTCCCGTCTTGCCTGCATCCTTAATTGCAGTCATCCCTATCACCATAATCTCCTCTCTCCATTCCCATGTTGACTTGGTTCTTAGCACACGTTCTGTTGCTTTAGGAATATAATATTCTGTGTGATTATTGTTATTCTCCTTAAATGTCTGCATTCAAAATCCCAGTATCTACTTGTTTCTTGAGCTTCTCTCCTGTTTTATCATCATCCCTGCACTTGTTGGCCAAAGTTTTGATTAAAAGTAACAAACAGGCTAATACACTCAAGTGTACCAGCCTTTGATAGCAATTTAGTCGAAAAACAAAGCATTTACTGTATTTTTTCTGTCTGTGTGCAAAAAAAAACTAAAAAAAACAAAAAAATACTTATGCTTTCCTAAACTTTCCTAGCTAGTTGTTCCAGTGATCAGATTTTGCTGATCCCTGGGCTTTGTATTTGGTTCCTGTGTTCCTCCATTTTCTTGTGTGGCCAGAGGTAGTTTCTTTACTCACCAGTGGGAGTGGGGAGTACTGAGCTGCTTGTTTGTCCCCAGAGGAGTGGTTAGAGACAGCAACTAGTAATTCGTTGGCCATTTTGGGTAATTTCCTGTTTTTTCCAGCCCCCTGCTATAAAGCACGTGTTAGTGCGCTTTAGCGCGATTTAGCGCGCTTTAGCGCGGAGTTGCCACTGTTGCACACAAGAGCAGTGGCGGTTAAACAAGGTTAAACTATTCGGGCTACCTAAATTCCACTCTTCAAATTTTCCCTTAAAACTACCTTCCTCGAACTGTACTGCTGATCTAACCAGCGTATCCTATAACTAAAAAGTTCATCTCTACTTGATTCCCAAGTAGACTATTCTCTATCTGTAAAGCCTAGCACTTGCTCCTACAGTACTTTCACCTTGATAAAGCACTTTTATTATAGATAGTACTCCACCAGCCTAGAACCCACATCCCCCGGAGTCTTTTGTAAGTTTTTTTTTTATCTATTCCTTCTAGCATGTCGAGGGATCAGTTGCTAGTGTCCTCTCCTGCTCAGCTGGTGAACCTGGGAATATTGAGGCAATGTTACAATTGCCTCATGTACACAGACAACCCTCTCCTTCTCCCACAAAACACAAATACATGCGAGAGATGCAACTATACGGCCAAACTGGAGGCTGAGCTCTCTCAACATAGGACTGGCAAGACCAGACAGGAGGAGAAGGTAACCACACACACTACATACCCAGTCACACATAGTACCATCACAACTTCAAATCATACACATAATCACACAAAGACATACTCGGAGGCTCTGATCAAAAATCTACCAAAACAGCAGAGGCCACCAAAGCAGACACCCAAACAACTACCACCACAGGACCCAACACATGCAACACATAGACCACACAGTCAGAGTGTCAAACAGTCACAGCCCTTAAGGCCAAACACAATGCCAGACACACTCATCATTGGTGACTCCATAATCAGACACACTGACGTCCAGCTCACCAGACTGTGTAAGGAGAAGGTCACAGTAAGCTGCCTGTCGGGCGCTAGAATCCGCCACATAACGCAAGCACTCAGGTCTCTCAACAGCAGGTACAAGTACGACTCAGTCATTGTCCACGCTGGTGTCAACGACCTGAGATGTACCTCCTTGGACTACATGAAAAAAGACATTGAGGAGCTCTCTGATTATGTAGCCCAGGCAGGTATGACCCTGACCTTGAGCAGTATCCTACCTTCACCTAGAATGATGCCACAATACAGTGATAAGATGATCAGCTTTAATAATTGGCTTAAATTCTGGTGTCATTCAAAGGGGATCCAATGTCTGTCTGCCTGGGATGACATGCTGGACAAGCCATGCTGCTTCCAAGAGACGGCTTGCACCTGTCACTCCTGGGCTTCCGGATATTGGCAAAGGCTCTTGCCACCCCCATAGTGCCCTTTTTAGGCAAGGCTCAAATTCTAAACCTACCACCCTAGAACACAAAAAAGGAAAAAAACTAAGAGTAATGCTGCTCAATGCCAGAAGTCTCAATCTCAAGATGCACGCACTCGAGGCCCTTCTCAGTATGGAGAACATCGATGTCTGTGCTGTGACAGAAACCTGGTTCAAGGCTCCTGAGAGCACCCCAGCACTATCAGGTTTTACCTAATATCATGCATTCCGGTCCCAAAATCCGGACAACACCAAGAAAGGAGGGGGGGGTGTCCATATTCATAAAGGACACCCACACCTCAAGGTTGGTGGCAGCGCATGATGCATCGGAGACCATCCAGGTGCAATTAACCATAGGCAAGACTGCTCTTCAATTTGTAGCATGTTACAGGCCACCCTCTCTAACTCAGGAACCTTACATGGCCTTCTGAAAACACTGGAGGGGATAAATGTATCTCCAAACGCCATCATACTAGGTGACTTCAACTACCCTAATATAGACTGGGAACACTACTCAAGCCCAAACACTCTAGCCCAAAGGTTCCTGGAGTTCATAAACTCAAATGCCATGGAACAACTAGTCACCATCCCCACAAGAGGAGAAAACATACTGGATCTCATCATCACGAACATGGGATCACAATGTTCAACACCGGAAGTATACCCCTCACTGGTGAGATCAGATCATAAACTAATCTCGCTGGAGGTCCTCATCCCGCCCCCACCTGAAATAAAAAAGACCACAGTGAAAAACTTCTCAAAAGCCAACTTCACATTTCTAAAAACTAGTGTGGTCTCCTTTAAGGCCCCCGAGCCGGTGGTAAACATTACTCAAACTGCTGAATCACTTACAAATGCCTTCTACCAGCACCTACAGGACTGCATGGATCAGGCAATCCCAAACAAAACTAAGACTCTTTGTACCAAAGGCAAGCGTCCAGTCTGGTGGACCCCAGCCATAAACAAGCTCTACAACAAAAGGAGGAAGCTACTACAAGACAGAGCAAAATCCTTGAAAGGTAAGACACCTTTGATCATTATAAGTAAAAAACTAAGAGCTCTCATAAAATCATCCAAGGCAAATTTTGAGAGAAAAATCGCCAAGGACTCAAAAGACAATCATAAGGCCTTCTTTAGCTATGTTAGAAACCTAGGAGGAAACTCCCAGATATGCTCAGAATTAGTTCAAAATGATGTGAAGATTACTGAACCTACACACATTGCCAACATACTGGCTGACAGGTTCAGTGCAAACTCCCCCCCCCCCAAAAGGAGAGATATCTATACCAGAGGATTGTAGGCCCCCAAACATCTCTAACGCCCAGGTGAGAACTGCTCTCTCCAAGGCAAAAAACACAGCATCCTTGGGACCAGATGGTGTCCCTGGCTGTGTGCTCCATGAACTCAATGAGGAATTAAACCCGCAGTTAGGACAGCTGTTTAATCTTAGCCTCACCTCAGGATACGTACCCAAGGAGTGGCGCACGGCGACTGTGGTCCCACTTCACAAGGACGGTGCCTCCACTGACCCTGGAAATTACCGTCCCATTAGCTTGACAAGCCTTATCTGCAAAGCCATGGAGAGGATCATAATGGAACTCATAAATAAAGACATAGGGAACTTGCAGACTTTGGATCCAACCCAGTTTGGCTTTGTCAAAGGCAGATCATGCCTTTTAAACTTGGTTGACGTTTTCGAAACAGTCACCAAGGCCATTGATGAGGGTAAGGCAGTCCATACAGCCTACCTTGACCTGGCAAAGGCCTTCGACACAATACCCCACTCAGGTATCATCGAAAAACTCATCAGCTTGAATGTAAACCCATACATCACAAGATGGGTTGCAAACTGGCTAAGTGACAGAACCTACAGGGTCAGAGTTGCTGGTGCCATGTCAGACTCAAAGCTGGTCACAAGTGGTGTCCCACAGGGCTCAGTCCTGGGTCCACTCTTGTTCGGCATCTACTTTTCTGAAGTACAAGCAAACACAGGAGGGTTATGGCTGACAAAGTTTGCAGATGACTGCAAACTGGGCGCCATAGTCGAAAACACATCTGACACAGATATCCTTCAGAAGGGCCTCACAGAAATGGATAACTGGTGCCAGAGCCATGGCCTAAAGTTAAACGCCAAGAAATGCATAGTCATACCCTTCGGGAAAAACAAGGTTACCCCTAGCTACCATATAGTTGGCAATCCACTGAGCACAGAAGAAGTTATCAGGGATCTGGGGACCCAGGTTGACAGTAACCTTTCGTTTGACACTCACGTTGCTAAAGTAGTTAGGAAGACCTTCTACATTGCCCACCTGATCATGAAGGGATTCACATCTAGATCAAGGGAGGTCATCGTCCCCCTGTACTCATCACTCATTAGACCTATGATTGAGTACAATGCCCCATTTGGAACGTATCTGACCCGACACCTGCAGCAGCTGGAAAGGCCCCAAAAGTTCCTCACCAAAAGGATAAAGGGTCTCAAAAATATGTCTTATGCTGCGCGACTGAAAGAACTCCAGCTCTATTCAGTCGCATACCGCTTGCTCAGAGGTGACCTGTGCCTGACATACAAGGCCATGTCAAATCCAGATTTGATGAATATGCTTCACCTCAAAAAATCTAGATCCCTCAGAACCACAAGGGCGGGAGACTTAAACCTTGACACGGTTATTAATAGAACGTGCTGGAGGGACAGATTCATCACCCAGAGACTCCCTATGCTGTGGAACAAAATCCCGGTACATGTGAGGCAGAGCACCTCGCTGGCCTTGTTCAAGAGGAATCTTGACCAATGGATGGGAGATCACAGATATACCCCAGGGATTACTTCAGTGTCACTGCTTGACAGAGGCACAGCAAAATAATAGGCATAGTTTTCTTCAAACTAAAGGGGTGGTGAAAGCCACATAACTATGGGCTAGGCTTATAAATGCCCTTGGGCAGATAGCCTAGTATTAACCTATGAACCTATGAACCTTTCTACTTTGAATTATAGTTTTCTGCTTGTGCTATGTATAGGAGCTTTAACTGTAGCTCTGAAATACCCTTCAATTCAGGTAATCCCAAACTGCACTGTTCTATTGAAAGAATCACCTTAGCTCACTTGACTTTTGCCATCTATCCTCCCAGATAAAATCATTCAGCTCTTTATTAATTGCTATCCACAACATCTCCTCTCATTTATAAAAATATGCCTGACCTGTGTATAAGACTAAAGGGACTAAAACATTTTAACTGCTTCTATCTTACTATCTATATTTCATTTTGACTCTTCCCACATATCCTTAGCTGCCACACCGGAATAATTTTTAACCCATACTCCTAAATACTTCATTTTATCATGTTCCAATAAATATTGATAATATTGCTGAACCAATTCATGAGGGGGTACATAATTTACTACTATTGCCTTTGTTTTCACTTCAATAATTCAACATCCCTTTTTTCTCTCCCTGTCTAATTTGCAGACTATATCCCTCTCTGCCACTCCTCTTTATACAGTCTTTATGTTCCTGCTCATTCAGGTAGGCCTCTTGTATCATCATTTCTGAAGTGGAGCATTTATATAAAGTTGCTGCTTCCTCTTTTCCACTATGCCATTGATATTCTGTGATAATATAGCTTAATGTTCTCATTCTCTTATACTACATCATAATTTACTTTTTCTAACTTTTTGAATTGCATAAACTATTTCTAACTCATACCAGAACTGCCAGTACATACCTATCAGTATATATATATATATATATATATATATATATATATATATATATATATATATATATATATATATATATATGGGTCTACTTCTATTCGCTGACATCCCATTTCACTGAAACCCATTTGGTTGACAGCCCCATTTCATAGACAAAAGTAATCAGGGCAAAAACCTGGGATTTGCCCCCCTCCCCACTGTTGTGCGACTGTGGAGTTGTAATATATAGTTGGGGTGTGGGGCACAGCCCCCACATTGGGGGTGTGGGGCAAGCCCCCACCTAGAAAGTTTGTCTATGAAATGAGCTGTCAACCAAATGGGTTTCAGTGAAATGGGATGTCAGCGAATAGAAGTAGACCCATATATATATATATATATATATATATATATATATATATATATATATATATATATATATATATATATATATATATATACATACAATTTTGTAGTGTCTTATACCTTATCTTAAAATCCCTATTCCCAACTAACGTTCTACCAAACTAACTTCAAAAATACTAACTACTTGAACGAGATACAAAATGGCCAAATGCCTTTTTCATTCTGTCATTGGAAGAAGCACTACTCAGTACTGGCTATAGTGTATGCACAGAACTTGTGGTTTATAGTAAGAGCCAAAACTTATTATAACACTCACTAGGTCTTGTCCCCCCAACCCTGAGCACTAATTTTCAAAAATGTTCCCATTTTGTACATTATTTCAGAAAGGTGCCATAATGTTTGCCAAGCAATTTTGTTTACAAATCAGTTTCTGTTGCTTCTAGATTACCCCCCAGTAACATTATTAGATTATGGCGAGGAGGCTTGTTTGCCCTATCTCTTGTCAAGGTCTTGTCCCATTTTACTACATTCCAATTAAACTAATCTTTTAACATCTGTCCTAATGAATATCAAAGCCTTCATCAAATAACTTACTGCTCAGAACAGTGCTTGTCAATCCCAAGCTCTGTCTTCCTCTCCCCTCACTTACATTACATGGTGATATAAGAGATCACATTTATTGAAACAAGAAAAAAGTTAGAAATTCCTACCCAAGTATAGGAACTTTGTCCCTAATTAGCTCAGCCTATGAGAATCACTATTGCATTGCCATGAATTAGGCGTATAAAACCTTGCAGCTGTCTAGTATGTTTTACATCTTGGCTTGTCATACATCCTCTAAATGAGCCAATCAAATCATTATTTCTAAACTTAAACCCAAACCTTTCCTGCTATTTCCATTTTGCACTTCTTTTAAAATCTATAAGTTAACCTCTTATAGTAATCTCCTAGCTTTGAATGAGCGATGTTATCAACACAGGAGAAAAAACTTGCATCATTTAATTAGTTTATCAATCCTACCTGAAAAGGACAGCAGCCCCAATACAGAACTATAAATAAAGTCCAGAGTCCATTTCAACATTTCAAAAGCAAAACCCAGCTCTTAAAACACATTATAGCTAAAAACATTGTAAGCAAACCCAATAACTGAGCAAGAATTTGCTTTTAACACAACAGTCTACTAGTTAAACTACAAATTAGTATCCAAATCCAAAATGTAAATGTCCTTGTATTGTTTTCCTAGTTGAGATCACAATCTGAGTTGGATCGGAGATTCTCCCTTAACAGTCAGGACTGTATCTTAATCTGTCACTCTTTTGCCTACATTATACATTGAAACACTAGAAAAAGCTAAAAAGTGAACTGCTTGTACCAAGCACTATCCCTCTTTGCTTTACTTCTTTCAGTCCTGGAGTCCTGGGAGTCCTGAGCACTGGAAAGGTGCAGTTGATATTCTCTTCCTAAACATTCTTAAGGTCATCAACAGTCTGATCACTAAATAAGTTTTTGTCCCTGTGGAAAAAACAGACTTTCAAAATAGTAGGATAGAGTAATTTAAATATGATGCCATCTGTCTATATAACCTTATAGGAGGAATATAAAGGTCCCCCTGTTACTTACTTGCAGCTGAGTAATCATTGTCCACAAAGACCCGCTCAGATCTAATCATCAGTGCTGTCCTCCTCTTTCATAGTTTAGGAAGGGTTTGCTCTTTCTGGTGAAAGGATTGGAATTTTACCAATACTGGACAGGGCATCTTCCTAAGCAGTACATTGGGAATAAATATTCAAAGTGCCCATTCAATCTGAATTTCAGCCACTGCTATTTCAATTTGTTCACTGATTGTTTTTAGCATAAACTTACAGTCCTCCTATTAACTCCTCTCTGGTACAACTGTACAGTGGAATCTGTCCATCTTAGAGCAATGTTCTAGCTCAATTACCTTTCATTTTAACTCCTTCTCTTTCTGTAGGACTTCATGTTCAGCTAGCCTTTCCATAAGTGCTTTCTCATTTCTCTTTAACTGGGTCATCTCATCATCACGAGTATTCAATGGACTTTATATCTCTCCTTTAATTTGTTTTAATATATTCTCCCAATGGCCTGCTAATTTTGAAGATGTCTCTGTACTTTCTGTTTATTTTAGCTTCCATGGTTAATATAATATTACAATCCCATCTAGACTTGGCTCCCAGTACATGTTCCATAGACTCCATGTGCTTGGGGGAAATCAAATTGCAGATAAATATTTCTTTTACCCCTTTTGGCTTCTATATGACCCATTTATTTACTCAGTGATCTCCCTATACTCATTAGAGGTTAAATAAGCCAACTTTTTACCAATTTCAGGCTTCAATGTTAGGAGGGAATTTCTCCTTGCCACTCACAGCATTGCCAGTGGAGACACAAGGTATATATTGCAGAGGATACCACTGTTGTGGGACAAACTCCCCATCCATATAAAGCAAAGTTCATCCTTCTTCATTTTCAAACACAATTTAGATATGGAGATGAGAAACAGAAGGTTAACTTAGTGCTATGGATGGAAGACAGAAAGTTTACTCCAGGACTGCCCCCTGTGACTACTAATGGACACAGTCAGCTCTTAAATGCTTCATCTCACACATGGATCACCTCAAATTATCTGTGTTATGATCCCAGTTATTCTCATTATAGGTAATACATAATTATCGACTATGGCATGGGTAAGGCCAATCTATAACCAAACAGGATTGATTATTTCAAGCACAAAATGAGAAATTGGCTAGGCTTAAAATGCCCCACAAGGACAATTAGACTAGAACTCACCTATGAATTATGAACCTATAAGAAAGTACAGCTGGATAAGCTATTACTATAACAGAAGATGTTTGAATAGATCCATGTTGCAGTATTCCTGACTTAAGGGATGAACAATTTCATGAATAGCATATGACTGGATGGTCTGCACAAGCTTAGCTACCTTCCTCTTGTGCAGTACTTCCAACCTATAACCAGTATATGTACCTACCCTCCTCCCCCTGTACTTAAGGGACATACAGGGGCAAAAAATCCAGAGCAGCTTTTTTTGCCCCAGAGAGGAGGACTGAAGCAAATACCCACAGAGGACAGATACAGTCATGGACAGGGAAAACGTGAGGGAGAAAGGCTAAGAGAAATCCACCTCAACCAAGGAGTAAAGGAGAAAACAGGGGGAAAGAGGGTAGGTGCATATACTGCAGCAGTGATCTATTACATCATCTACTGGTATGGCAAGATCTTAAGAAACTGTACTATGTTCTTCGTTAGATCACAGTTGCAGTATTCCTGACTTAAG
>NC_056733.1:908978791-908981164 GCF_019279795.1 Protopterus annectens
GTTCAAAATCTTAAAACTTCCGAAAGTTCTTCACCGATTGCTTTGAAATTTTCACACAATGTTGCATTCGAATAAGTGCATGTTTTTATATACCTACTATTATATAGATGTCACACGTTGCATTCAAATACGCGCTTGTTTTCATATACCTACTATGGATTCTATATATTTGTATACAAATATGCAATTTTATATGTTTTTGTTATAACATTCTTTCTTCTTTTTCACTGCAATCGATCTGCTTTAGTTCATCCAAATAATGCCTCACAGAAGATCAAACTTAGGTCGTCGTACTCGCGAAGCGGAAACAGTGCGACGAGTAGTTGCAAATCAAACTGAGGAAGAACGGGCATCAGCGAACGAGAGAAACAGACAAAGAATGGCTCAAATACGTGTTGAGGAAGCAGCAGAGTGATGTGCAGCCAGACTTGAGGATGCACTGTTGCGAGCACGGCGATCGCATTCTGCAGCTTCAGATCTGCTTTGTTCTCAACAGAATGAATGTGACAGGCTGTGAGTGGCTGAAAGACATCAATGAGAAACTGCAGATAAGCGTCAAACATGACTCCGTGCTCAGCAATCATGCGATTACAATCGCCTTGCATTCCAGTACAACCCAGATGATGATTATAGTTTGAGCCGGCATGTTCTCATCGGCACTATGACTGAAGTGTGTCCTTATTGCAAGGCTCTGAAATTTAATGGAGAAACAAAAGGAATGTGTTGCGCCACGAGAAAAATTAAACTGCCTCAACTTGGAGAATCGCCAGAGCCATTAAAAACTTTGCTTGCCGGATATACCGCCGAATCAAAGCATTTCCTATCTAACATCAGGAAATACAACTCATGCTTCCAAATGACGTTGTTTGGCGCAGAAATCGTAAGAGCTCAATTCATGCCAACTTTCAAAGTGAAAGGTCAAATTTATCATAAAGCCGGCTCCCTGCTTCTGTTCCCAGATGGTCAACATAAATTCCTACAAATGTATTTAATCGGTGATGGCAATGATGAATTGAATGCATGCTGCGGAATTTCTATCGGCATACAAACGTCCATTGTTTCCCAACTGCAAGAGGTTCTTCACGAAAAAAACAATTTAGTGGGTTTGTTCAAAACAGCAATTGACATGATGCCATCTGATACTCACAAGATTGTTATTCATGCTGACAAAACGCCTGCTGGAGAACATGTGCGAAGATTCAATGCTCCAACTATAGATGAAGTGGCAATTGTTATAGTCGGAAATCAATTCCAACCTAGAGATATTGTTCTTCATTGGAGAAACGATCAATTGACAACAATTGCAGAAACTCATCGATGCTACGATGCCCTGCAATATCCAATCATTTTTTGGAATGGTGCCGATGGCTATCACTTCAATGTTAAGATGATAAATCCAGTCAGTGGCAAAGAAACAAATATGAAATGCAGCGCAATGAACTATTATTCATACCGATTAATGATTCGAGAGAATGAAGACAATCACATTTTGAAATGCTGTCAATTGTTTCACCAATACATCGTAGATATGTATGCAAAAATCGAAATAGAACATTTGATATTCATCCGTTTGAATCAGACCAAGCTTTTCTCTGAAGAATACGTTCATTTGCGAGATGCAGTTGTAAATGACGGTAATACAACTAACATTGGAAGACTAACGATTTTGCCATCTTCATATACAGGCAGTCCATGTCATATGCATGAGTACGCTCAAGATGCAATTGCATATGCTCATCACTATGGACATCCAGAACTATTCATTACATTCACATGCAATCCAGCCTGGGATGATATACAACAGCTCTTACTTCCTGGGCAATCGCCGGTGGATAGGCATGACATCACAGCACGTGTTTTCAGACAAAAGCTGAAATCGCTGATGGATTTCATGGTAAAACATGAAG
This sequence comes from Protopterus annectens, assembly GCF_019279795.1. Lineage (NCBI taxonomy): Eukaryota > Metazoa > Chordata > Ceratodontiformes > Protopteridae > Protopterus > Protopterus annectens. The sequence goes on from NC_056733.1 coordinate 908,980,699, forward strand.
TGCTTGGCACTGTGTGCTGCTGGATGTACTCAGTGGAATGGCAAAAGAGAGGATTGCCACACACACATGTACTAATCTGGCTCTATAACAAAATCACTTCAAATGAAATCGATGATGTAATATGCGCTGAAATACCTGATGCCGACATTGATAAAGATTTGCATGAAGTTGTGTCGAAAAATGTGATACATGGACCTTGTGGTACACTGAATCCAAATTCACCATGCATGATAGACGGAAAATGCTCTAAGCGATATCCTCAAGCATTAGTATCCAACACAGTTACAGGAAATGATGGATATCCTTTATACAAAAGAAGATCAGCAGAAGATGGCGGTAAATTAGCAACCATACAAATGCGAAACAGTGACATCGAAGTAGATAACCGGTGGGTTGTTCCATATTCGCCTTTGCTATCAAAAACATACAAAGTGCACATAAATGTGGAATACTGTAACTCCGTTAA